>NC_057800.1:259787300-259788430 GCF_018294505.1 Triticum aestivum
AGTAGACGGTGGAGGGGTGCCCGTGGAGGGGTGGATGAACAGGACCCCGTGGTGTGGAGGGCTGGATGAATAGTAGATAGTGGAGGGGTGGATGAACAGGACCCCGTGGTGTGGAGGGCTGGATGAAATGTAGACGGTGGAGGGGTGCCCGTGGAGGGGTGGTTGAACAGTGGCCGGTGGAGTAGCGCGCGGTGGAGGCTGGATGAACAGGAGCCTGTGGAGGATGGAGGAGGTCGACGGTAGCCCGTGGAGGCTGGAGGAGGTCGACGGTGGAGATGAACAGTATCCCGTGGAGTCCCGTTTTGCGGTATGCCACACCCCTCCCGATCAACATGACCCCCGTTTCGACCGTAGCGCTCCAACACAAGTCCGTTTCCTCCGTTTTGCAGTACGCCACACCCCTCCCGATCAACAGGACCCCCATTTCGACCGTAGGAGGTCTGTTTCCTCCGTTTTGCGGTACGCCCAGACCCCTCCTGATGAACAGGATCCCATTCCGAACGTGGCCGGTCGAACACAAGGTCGTTTCCTTCGTTTTGCGGTATGCCAGGCCTCGTTCGCATGTTCCATCCAAGCCCTCCCGATGAACACGACCACGCATTCCATTCTGACCCAGCCGGTTGGCTCCCACGCTTTCCGTGGTCTCCCGATGAACACGACGCATTCCGTTGCCTCCCCATGAACACGACGCATTCCGTTGCCTCCCCATGAACACGACGACGACGTTGTTTCTC
Source organism: Triticum aestivum (assembly GCF_018294505.1). Taxonomy (NCBI): domain Eukaryota; kingdom Viridiplantae; phylum Streptophyta; class Magnoliopsida; order Poales; family Poaceae; genus Triticum; species Triticum aestivum. The sequence continues at coordinate 259,788,035 of NC_057800.1, forward strand.
CGTTCCGACCCAGCCATGTACACGAGCCCTGGTCGTACGTATGCGCGAGTATGCGTTCGAGACCCTGCCCGTATGTACGTACGTGGCCGTATTTTCTTTTTTGCACCCTGGCCGCTGTACGTACATGTACATGCTACGTGCACGCCTCTACTACGACACGTACGCGCCTCTACTACGACACGTGCACGCCTCTACATTGACCAGTATATATGTACATACACGTTGGCGACCAGAATGACAACGCTACGTACGCTTTGACCAGGTGGGTCCCGACTGTCAGGCACTTCCTTGCCTGCGAAGATGTAGCTGGTGGGTCCCAGCAGTCAGGGGGGCGGATCGTTTTTTTTTTGCCCAGACGCACTTCCTTGTGTGCGAAGGTTTAGCTGCTGGGTCCCA
>NC_057800.1:259788691-259804505 GCF_018294505.1 Triticum aestivum
GGGTCCCAGCAGTCAGGGGGAAATCGTTTTTTTTGCCCGGACGCACTTCCTTGCGTGCGAAGATGTAGTTGGTGGGTCCCAGCAGTCAGGGGGGAGAATTATTTTTTTTCGGACGCACTTCCTTGCGTGTGAAGATGTAGCTGGTGAGTCCCAGCAGTCAGGGGGGCGAATTGTTTTTTCGGACGCACTTCCTTGCGTGCGAAGATGTAGCTGGTGGGTCCCAGCAGTCAGGGGGAACCATTTTTTCACGAAATACGGTGGCCCGTCCGGTGGGTCCCCGCTGTCAGGTGGAGGAATAATTATTTTGCGCGTAATAAGGAGGCACTTCCTTGTTGCGGCCGTGGACCAAGCTGTTAGCCCCTCCGTGTATAGTCCACGTCCGATGGAAGCCATTCCTTGACCACGTTGACCATGCCGCGCTGAGAGCACCAGGGCGGTGGACGACGGCGAGGCCTAGGAAGGGGACAACACGGAGCCGGGGAAGACGCGGCAGTGGATGCCCACGTGTAGAGTATGAGGGTTCACTCGTTCGGCTGCGGTGTGAGGCTGCCGTCGCCGCAGAATAATAGGGGGTGTGGGTGCGTAGAGGGATGGCCTGGCCAGCGGTGGGAGTAGTAGGGGGCGGTGAGGCCTCCGCAGCATCATAGCCGGCCACAGGCGGCAGGAGCAGGCGGCTCGATCGGCGCTGCTTTGGGTGGCTTGAGCAAGAAGACCAGAGGTTGAAGAAGCACTACGGCCGTTGGATGGACATTGTACGGTCACTGGAGCTAGAATCGTTCATATATGGACTAAAGTTGACAAAGGCCTCCGTCCCAGTCAACTTAGTAGGCCCACAAGTCAGCCTCCCACCAAGGTGGGTCCCAGCTAGCTGGGGGGTATTCATTTTTTGTGCGTAATAAGGAGGCACTTCCGGTGGGTCTGAGCTGACAGCGGGGGAACATTTTTTTCACGAAATACGGTGGCCCGTCCTATGGGTCCCAGCAGTCAGGGGGATTTTTTTTCGCGAAATACAGGTGGCCCGTCCGGTGGGTCCCTGCTGTCGGGTGGAGGAATAATTATTTTCCGCGTAATAGGGAGGCACTTCCTTGCGGCTGCCATGGACTCAGCTGTCAGCCTTTCCACGTACAGTACTCTTCCGATGGAAGTCGGTCGTTGACCACATTGACCACGCCGCACCGAGAGCACCACGGCGGTGGACGACGGCGAGGCCTAGGAAGGGGACGACGCAGAGCCAGGGAAGACGCGGCAGTGGAAGAACGCGCGGAGAGGAGTACGAGGGTTCATCGGTTTGGCTGCGGTGTGAGGTTGCCGTCACCGCAGAATAACAGGGGGTGTGGGTGAGTAGAGGGATGCCCTGGCTAGCGGTGGGAGTATTAGGGGGCGCTGAGGCCTGCGCGGCAGCACAGCCGGCCACGGGAGGCGGGAGTAGGCGGTCCCGCCAGCGCTGCTTTGGCGGTTGGAGCAAGAACATCAGAGATTGAAGAAACACGATGGCCGTTGGATTGACATCCAACGGTTACATCTGCTAGAATCGTTTGTTGATGTATATAATAACAAAAAAATCTTGCATACGCGTCAACTAAACAGGCCCACAAGTCAGACCACTCCCTCTTTTTTTAATAATTTATATATAGATCATGGCAACTTCTTATGCAATTTATTGCAGTCGTTTTTTTGGTTGGCCATGGCCAATTTCACATATTTCTGTGGGTTCCAAACTATTTTTAATACCAAAATGTCGAGCCAGATTTAAAGTACTTTGAAGATATATTTAAATTAGGTTAATGCCCAGTGAAATAGGAATCTGAAAATGTGAAAAAATTCAGAAATTATAAAGTAATTGCCAATTTGTCATATGTTTTTATATTTCCAACCCATTTCACATTACTTTCAAGATTTGCACGCGTCTTGAAAGAGTTGCAGGCCATCAGGGCATAGAAAACTAAGTAGGCCTAGATTGGGTATTCTTCAGAAAAAATAAACTGGGCACATTTTCACCAAGAAAAAATAGATGGGCTGGTCACATGGTGAATATAAAATATAAGCCTGGGCTAGACGGGCCACAGCCCAGTTCAAACCCTGCTCCGTCTCAACAATACCAAACAAAAAAATACTTCTTGAGTAGCTACGTCCCAGGTGTCAGCCGATCTTGTGCTGTTCTCTTGTCTATTGACTATATATGCTCACAATGTCGTAGGTCCTAGATGTCAGGAAAACACTAGGAGGAAGCATTTTATTTTTCCATATGCTGACGTGGTGGGCCCCTACTGTCATCCTCTCCATGTACTTCTGCCGATTCCTGTTGTTTGTTGACCATGTTGACAACGCGAGAGGGCGGCGCCGCGGTGAGCACACCAAAGCGCGCGGAGGACGTCAGCGTTAACGATTTAGGAGACGGTGGGGCGGCGATGCGTGCGCTGAGGCGCAGCCAGCCGTGGGAGGCGGAAGCAGGCGGCCCCGCCGGGCTGGTTTGGTTTTGGCGGCTGGAGGAAGACAGGACTGAAGAAACACGACAGACTGTAAAAGCAGTAGGAGTACTTAACAACCTTAAATGAAACCAGCAGGGGCACTTAACAACCAAAGCTAAAAGCAGTATGAGTACTTATACAGGTTCAACCATACAAAGCACGCCTCGAACAGTGCTACTTTGCCTACAGTTAACCAAGGGTGAGGCCGCCAAGCCCCAGGACAAGGCCCAGGCGCCACCCCGCACATCCACAACCTTCTGAAAGCGGCTTCATCTTGCAACGTGGTCAATAAACAGGATATTCGCTTTAGAGCCATGGAAAAGCATGAACATAATCTTCTGTCCTTCTCCAAGATGGACGAGCCTTCATTTTTTGAGACCACCCATGAATAAGTATCATTTCACCTCCAAGGGGAATTGAGTAGGTCGACATAAACATCATGTTGTGACCAAGCGCAAGTCTGACCCGACCATGGTCAGGCATCTGTATAGGAACAATAGAACTCGATAGTTCCTGTTTCAAGAAGATCACAGCTGTAAAACTGTGTATAAGGAATAGTTTATGAACAACATATATAACAGAAAATAGCTCGTACCATAAGTTTCTCGACACAGTTGGACCTGTTCAACAAGTGCAGCAGTGGCACACATATCCCACGTGGCCTTCCACCATTGAAACGCCCCACAAGGACCTCAAGACGATCAATAAAGTGTAGGAACTTGTGGATGTCAATCCAGTCAACTTCAGTGCCATTAGTAACAGCCGAGTTATTACAGATTAACAAACGAGCAGACTGCTTAACTCTGAAAAAACCTACAGGTGCCACAAATTATAAGAAAAATATTAGTTAGAAGTAGCATCTTCATGAGAGATTCGTTGCTACTTCTAAAGTTAAATTGTGATTAGTTAGACAGAATAGGTGGATTAAGAAGTAATCGAGGCAAAAAGCAAGAACTAGATACAAAACTAACATGGATGAACAATTGGAACGATGTTAGGCTGGAAGATCGCAGTGAAGATGAGACTAGGTTCTGCTATTTCCATCAACATTCGTGCGCCAACTTTCAGTCCGTAACACTTGAGAAAGTTTATCCAAGTCCGGCCATAAAAAAAGCAGCATCTTCTTGGTTTATGAACCAAACTTGGAACTTATATCCATGGCTTGTCTTCACTGTGACCATTAAACTAGTGTATTCAGTTATGGCAAGGCCGAGCATCTTGAGTACATGTGTTCTAGCAGAGCAAATAATACACTGCAGGAAAAATAATATGAGAACACGGCATGTTCAAAAAAACCCCACCATCCCGTTAAGAAAAGAGGATTCTAGGAACATACTGTGCGCATTTCAAAATGTTACGTTAGGATGAGAAGTAACAAGTGTGGCGTCTCGCCGAGGGCGCAGAAACCTATAGGGTACTCACACTTTGGGCACTGAAAATGAAACACACTAGATTCAGTAGGAAGAAAAATGCATCAACGGCGGCGGCTGCCATCCTAGGATTACCTGCGACCAAGGGACTTGGATTTATCGGGGATGGATGAAGAATTTGTACCTGGTTCTCCATGAGAAAACCCTATGCAATCGCCAAGAGGGGGTTTTCTCTGAACAAGCAGAAGAGGGAGAAGGGGATTCAGGCCCAGTGAAATATTGCCGCTTTGTCCGTCCGGCTTACTGCTAAAGCTGGAAAGGGGGGTTGTGATTTGATGGCTCATTGGGCATTACTGCAATGCTACGACCAGGGTGTGTCTACCATGAAGTTGCACACTCTAATTTGTGCATATGGCACGTGGACCCCGTTGCCGGTTGCCCCACATATCAGCGAAAGGAAGTAGAAAGACGGGAGTAACTAGTTACACATAAATATATATTTTTACAAAGAGATACTCCCTCTTTAAAGAAATATACAAATCTTTTATATCACAGGCTCACCTTGCCGAGAAATATACTCCCTCTGCAACGCACGGGCATTATGGGGGTTCAGCTTTTTTATGGGGGTTCAACTAAGAATATAATACTCAGATAGGCTCACGGTTCTGGACTTCGGGCCACGGGCCGGCCCTGCATGTTTGGGGGCCCATGTATTCTACCTCAGTGCTTTTCATATTGCAAGCGATTGATACGGCGCTGGTTTTAGATGCTGTCGCAAGGCGAATACACAAAATTGAATAAAGCACGACAGCTGTTGGGATGGAATCGAACGCCAGTTCCTAACCAGCAATCAGAGTTGCAATTCTATCAATGATATACCATGTGATAAATAATATTGTCGTACTACTTATACACATAGGACACTTGTTTCACCATGCCAGATTATTACATCAAAATCTCTCGGAGGATAGATCAGTTCGGAAGTTGCATGCTGCTACTGAAGAATTTGAAAGTTGATTTGGACCAGCTCTCCTTGCTGAGAAAGTTCGATTTTGACATCATTCCCTACCGCAAGATATGATTTAGATTTGAACCTTGACCATCCTTTAGCATCAATCATCACGTGACCATCCTTTGTACTTACGGTATATTGAGCAGGTTCATTCACACCAAGGCTGCGCATGGTAAGAGAAACTTGGCCGCGGTCGCCCGGATTGTTGAATGACTCCCTCGTTGCTGTAGGAATTCTCTGTTTGCAAACAAGAAGACATACCCAAATAGTTAGATCAACACAGTGAATCATGTGAAACAACATGGAAAGAAAAAAGAACGAAGCACTTGGGCAGCCAATGCTTACCAAGGTGGACATGTCGGTTTTTGTAAGGACTTTGGTATATGAAGTGCGAACTGCAGCCCAGTCTATTGCCAGTGCAACTGCACGGGCCAGAACAGATGCAAGTGCAAGTGTTGGTGCAGGTGTCGAAGCCGCTGCTGCTGTCGGAGATGGTGCTCCTTGTAGAGCTGGTGCCGGTGTCGGAGAAGGTGCCGGTGTCGATGCCCGATCCTCCGGTAGATCAGACTGATCCGCTGACGCGGTCGGTGCCCAATCCTCAGCTGGATCAGACTGAGTTGTTGCCGCTGTCAGTGCGAGAGCAACTACCAGTGCTCGATCTGTGCAAGACAGCGGCGATGGTGTTTGGTCTTCTATGATCAGCTTTCTAACTTGACTAGGATCCATGACTGTGATCCAGTTTTTTTCCATTTCTTTTAAACGCGAGAAGGACTAATTGTGGCGTTTTTGTTAAGCCAAACTGCAGTTCATCATAGGGATTCAGCTTGTACTCAGACAATAGACTGATCCAATTTTTTCCAGTAATATAAGTGATGGACAGTGCCTTCGTTATTGACACGACATAAGAAGTGAAACCTGCAAAAATAGCCATCGTAGAGCAAACCAAACAGTTTATTCTATGATGAATGTCACATGGCAAAGCCTGCATCGTAAAATCGCAGGAAAAGAAAGAAAACATGACATTAAATCAATAAGATTTAGACAGTAAATCAATAAGATTTACTTGATTTCACACGAGTGAATCCTTACTAGGAAATCACTATGTTGAAGTACTAAACAGAAGATTGATCGTCCAACTACGTGTGGCATGCAGGGGACTCGCCTACTCCCACAAGCAGGACAGTCCAAAGGTCGTGACAAATCGTATGGACCGAACATCCATGGGACTGGAAATCCTGGTGGGTGCAATAAACACTGCAATGCATACAGATATTGGACTGTAACCATAATTGATAAACCGTCCTCTTAAAAATATGATCTGGATACTTGAAAATATACAGACTGAATTGAGTGGACAGACATTAACATAGACCGTTCTCAGGACTAACCACACACCAAAAGCGGCAGTACTAATAAACAATACAGGGTTCACAAACACAAATCAAGTACTGAACAATAGTACTTACTACAGACAAGCAAAGTTGCACTAACTAAACTCTGCAGACTATTTCTTGCCACCGAGCTACTGGATGAACCCCGCGTAACTGACTAGGCCATGAACTTCGTGTGAGATGTCTACATGCACCATCACCATCTTGTCAACCTTGGAGAACCTAACAGAGTGGTCTTTCCACTCATAAACATGATGATGAAGACAGGCCGCATCAGATTTCTTGGGAAGCTTTACAAGAACCACACCCTTCGTAATCGAAGGCATAGCCAGAAAATTGTTGTGGTCAAGTACAGCCTCGAGAACACGCCTGAGAACAATGCTACAGGAAAACACTAGTTCAGGACACATGGAGACAAGGACGCATCAGATGGATAGTTCAGCAGTAGAACTCATCATCAGGTCTTCCAGTTCACACGGCATGACTTTGAGAACTTCATCTCCACCGCAGACCTGGTTCTAATTCAATCAGAAACCATATTTTATTACCACCTCCGTTCAGAAATATAAGATGATTTTTGATATTATACTCCATGTATGACTACATATACACATAGAAATGAGTGAACAAAGACACTAGAACATGTCTTCAAAGGCATGAGAGCAGAGGGATTACATGCAATATCCATAACACAAGTTACTGAGGCAAATATACCCTCTTAAAAGGTAGCATTGATGTTCATAAAGTACTCCCTCCATCCCAAAATTCTTGTCTTAGATTTGCCTAGATACGGATGTATCAAGTCACATTTTAGTATTAGATACATCCGTATCTAGACAAATCTAAGAGAAGAAATTTGGGATAGAGGGAGTAGTTGAAAGTAATCTATAAGAAATCAGTGTCAACCTCTCGCATGTTTTGGTCAAAAGAGGAATTTAGAACCGTCATTTGGCACACTAAAATCACACGCAAGATCACCCAGAAAGTTGTACTACCAGTACTAGTACAGCGTGTTAGATGAAAAAACACGATCAAGATCGAGAAAAAGATCGTCAACAAGAGACATTACCTGGACTTGCTTAATGAGGTATCCCGGGGAGGGGGGCTTGGACATGGCGATGGCTTTGAGCTTGTCTGTGGTAGTCTCGGCGGGGTGCTTGCGCTTCTTCGTACCATGAGCCTCGACGGTTTTGGCCAGAGCCATAGACATCACGTCGGCCGGTGCTCCGACGTCCATCCAAGAGAGGAAGCTGAGAGAGAAGAGTGAAAGGAGGAACGAGATGAGGGAGAAGCGAATCGAGTGGGGGTTTTCTTCAAGAGAGGATGCTGAGAGAGAAGAGTGAAATGATGGTTGCTTCGTTCGTCCAACTTACTGCTGGAAAGGAGGGGGTTTTGTGATTTGACGGCTCATTGGGCATTACTACAGCGGTTCGATCGGGGTAGTCTACCGTCACTCTACTACGGAGTAATTTAGTGCATGGCTGGTGGACCCAGGTGCTGGCTGTCCCACACGTCGGCGAAAGTGAGTAATTTAGTGCATGGTTGGAGGAGGATCCGCACGATAGAGCGTGTCTATTGTTTTTCTGAAGAAAAAAATGATTACATCAAGCGTTTCCACTCTTACGACGGAGGTGTGAGAAATACGGCATCCACTTGATCATACATAGTGCTCCTACTACTAGGCATGTGCAGTGGTTCATACGTGAGTACTACACAATCTTGTTGCTAGTGTAGTAAGATATGACGATAACAAATGATGTTGTGCGCATGTCAACTATTCCTATATGTAACATAGTACCGCTTCTTCGACTGTCCGGTCAAGAATGAACGGTGAGATCAATGTTAACAGAACTAGGTCCATAGCGCACGGAGAGTACGGTGCTATAGTACTCCACGAAACATGAACCATATGAAGCACGAATAGTGTTAGGCAGGGTGTATGAAGGGTGCACGGGATGGGAGGAAAAGTTCCCTTCTCGACCCACTTTTGGGTGTTTGGCAGAGTGCACGAAGGGTGCATGAGTCCACACTAGTAGGTTGACAAAAATACACGAAGAGGAAACAACTATATTGATATGAGAATGCAACCAAACACACCCACACGCTTTGTGCTACAGTGACTGATCTGCATCGTCTGAGTTTGATCCAACGGTCATGTTGCGCCGAGACATGGACATGCCCATGCAGAGGGCGCCTAAACACCACCGAAGTCCCTCTGCTTCTCGAGGCGCACGACGTTGGTGATGCAGGGTGCAACCGCTCGTAGAGCCCGCTCCCGGTCGACGGGAGCCAGCTCGTCAAAGAAGGCGTCCAATGGCCCGAATGAATTCCGGTGACGGAGCCCTGAAAGCATTCGCCCGGCAACAGCGACGGCAGCCCGCAACCCCTCCTTGTCTAGCTCAGCCCCCACCATCGCACAGAGATGGCTCAGCTCCTCGAAGATATAGGTGAAGAAGGAGACCAGGTCAGGAAGCCGCAGCTCGTTGAAGTCGACCGGGTGGTCAAACGGGTTTAGCCCGACGGCTGGCATCGTCGCACTCGCACGACGGTGGGCATCGCGCAGCCGCAACATGTGCGTGGCAACTTGGTTCACCAAGTGGCTGAGGCGATCCTGGACCTCGTCACAATCGGCCCACTCGCGCTCCAGCCGGCTCCCCTGACGGCCTATCGTATCTCCCGCTTTCTGCAGCAATGCCACCTACGCCTCGAGCATCTTTGTGGTGGACGCCTGCCACTTTTGAAGCTCCGTGAACTCCCGCACATAACGGAGGAGCATGGCACTCCTCTCCTACTTGAGCTCACGAAGCTCCATGTCCTTGGCCCTGAGCTCCGCATCCTTGGCATGGAGCTCCTGTGTCAGGCGCCTCACCTCGGACTCCGTGATCTGCTGCACCGCCATGGCGCCAGGTAGAAGCAAAGGGGGCGAAACGGCTGAAAGGCAATGTAATCTACGGGAAGGCGGAGGGAGCGGGGAATCTTTTGGTTTTCACCACGGTAAAACACCAGTCGAGGACTTCTCACATCAGGGAGGAGTGGGTTTTTATAGGCAGAGTCATCATGACTAATTGCTGCCGCGCCTGCTCCCGTCAATCAAAAAATTAAAAATCCTGCGTGCCTGCTCCTGTCAATCAAAAAATTAAAAATCCTGCCGCACCCAAACACCAGAGCAACGCCGCGGTGGATATTTAAATTTACCTGCCGGCAAGTAGATAAAAAAGGGGTGAAAAAACAAATTTGGCGGCGGCCTAGCTAATCGGTCGAACTAGCCCAACTAGCTAGCCACCGTGCTTCACTGATGTACTCGGTGGGAAAGGTGGTCTTTCGTGATTTGACGTACTTGCTTCGGTGCTACGACCGAGGAGGACCCATAAAACATGCGGTAGGGCGTCCCACGTCAGGAAGAATATATGCGTGCACCACCCGGGAGGACCCCGAAACCACGCGGTAGGGTGTGCCACGTCTCGGCACGGAGGAAAAATGTGCGTGTAAAAATATACTGTATCAGACGTAGTACCTATGGTTCGACCTTGGGACCCAGCCAGTCGGTCGAAAACACCCCACTAGCCACACAGCTTCATCATGCAAACGTGGCATGGAGGATAGATGTGGTTAGCTCCGTCTCGACCAGCCACAACGTCTCTTGTTCTAGGCAATTCTTCTTTTTTCCAAGCTTTTTTTAGTTGTAATAATACCACGGCAAGCTAGCGTCGCTCTTCATGTGTTCCCATGCAAAGGTTAGATGACGGAGAGAAGAGAGATTGAGATCGCAGACCTGGGACCCACCAGTAAGTGAGACAACGGTCATGCACGTGTTGATGAGGCACTCCCTCTACTCTACTCAACGCAAGTACTGTATAAAACCAAGTTATGGACAAAGCCAACAACCTTTTGTTTTTTCAGGCTATCGACTTACGCTTTGTAGTCCAGGTTGCTAGTTTGAATCTCGTCTTTCAGATTTGTTAGTTTTAGGTCCAAATTTGATTAATGACAAGTGGGACCCCCGTGTCTTGTTCCGATATTTCAGTGTAGGATGGTTTTTTTGAACAAACACTTTGCGCGGTTAGACAAGTAACGACACGAGTTACATGTATTTTGCAAGTTTACGAACAAAAATGACAGCGGCATAGAATATCACATCCACCCCACAGCTTAGATACTATGGTGATACGAGTTTTACACCGTTGGAAGTGAGATCCAATGGCTTGGGAGTAGTCTTTGTAATTATGCGCAATTTCCAAACTCTCCAAAGGTTTTTTTTGCAAATAAAACATTCAGGCCTCGTGTGTGCCGCTGCATCTTTGATCCAACGGCTCCCCGGTGCTCATATTAGGTGCTCCCCGTAGCTTAATTACCCGTTATGGTGATATGAGCATCTAGGTCGTATGATCAGTGATTAGATGGCACATGCGTAGTACTTGTACTTTCTGCGCATTTCCCAAACTCTATCAGCCATATATTGCAAAAACATTCAAACCTCCTACTACGGGCCATTAGATCTTAGTGAACTCGTATCACCATAGAATCTACGGTGCGGGAGCACCTCATACTCTCCCGTGCGAGAAAACACAAGGTGCTATCACAGCTTGGATGCTACGGTGATACGAGCTTGGAGGTCGTTTGATCTGAGATCCAATGGCATCTGAGCAGTCTTTGTGCTTGTAAGCAGTGGCCAAACTCTTTTGGGGCTTTTCTGCAAAAAACCATTCGAACCACCGAGGAGGTGTTGGGTCACAAATCCGACGCCTCCGAAGAGCTTGTATCACCAAAGCATCTAAGGTGTGGTAGCACATGATATTCTTACATACAGGAGAATATGATGTCCTCCTTCATCTTAGATGCTACGGTGATACGAGCTTCGAGGTCATTGGATATGGGATCAAAGGGCATCTAAGTAGTTTTTGTACAAATTGTGTGCAATTCTCAAACTCATCAAGGTTTCCTGCAAAAATATTAAGACACATCATGTGAGCTGCTATATCTCAGATCTACAAGCTCCAAGCAACTCATATCGGCATATAGCATCTGAGGTATGGGGGCACATGATATTCTCCCGGGGAGGAGGGGTGGGGGTGCACAACCAATCGGTGGTTGGGAGGATGGGGACAAATATAATATAAACAACCCTAAACAGAGCTCCACAATTTTATCTAAGGTCGAGGGGTTGACCCCCGACAATCATAGCTCCGCCTAAACACAACATTTGCATGTACTGCAGTACTAGACTTAATATTCATGTTTCAGTTTCATGTTCATTTTAAATATTGAACTGAGGACCATGGATGTCTTACATTTTACCCCCTTCATTCCTAAATATTAGTCTTTTTAGAGGCTTCAAATGGACTGGCACATACAGATGTATATAGACATATTTTAGAGTCTAGATTCACTCATTTTGCTCCGTATGTAGTCACTTGTTGAACTCTCTAAAAGACTATTATTTAGGAATAGAAGGAGTATTTTTGAATTCGTGTCATACATGCATGGTTTGGAAAAATAGATGCACTATAGTTATTGGATTGTTGTTGTGTTCGTGCGTGTGTGTCTCTCTATGTGTGTGTGGTCATATGCTTGATACATACAAAGTTTTCTCACCTCCATATTGTTCATCTTTTAAATTTGAATTTGCATTGGAAAACTTACTAGGGATACCATGAAATGTGAAATCCACGTTGAGATCACTATATCACAAACTCACTCTAATTCAACAACTCGTCATAAATCAATTACCATGTTGAGATTAGTATTTGCAAGGAAAATACGGGTATTGTAATACACATAGATTCGTTCGGCAATTTAAATGGTTCCTTTCGTATTCTAGAATGGTAGGACCCAACGACGTACCAGCCAGACCTTAGCTCGTGTTGATCCTAAAAAAACCGGGCTCGTGTCCTTTGGTGGCGTGCGTGGTACGCACATTAGGCAACCCCAACCTGTCGAGCCTCAGTGTTTCAAGTCGAAATATCTAGCGGCCAGAATTCCAGCCCTAGGAAATTCCCCTCATGTCCCCAGTCCATAATGACTACCGATGAACAACAGAGGGATGCTTTAGTAACTAGACAACATTACCTACCGTGCCGAGCACGGTTCAATTCCCTCGGTCGCCGCTCGTCAAGGTCACCCGTCAACTGCATTGCCTAGTACTACTACTACTACACCAGGATGAGCACAGAATTGAGCCTGTTTGTTCATGCCTAGTATTTGAGTTAATATATCAGGCAATGCACTGGTATGGAGGGATTATCCTTTTACTCTGCATATATAACTTGTCTGAAGTCTAACTAAGCAAAATGTTTGACCAAATCCTTTCTTAAGAAATACAACAGGACAGATGTACAGCTTGAAAATTTATTGCATGATGCAGATTATGATATTGTTTCGAATCTGGATCTTAAATTTTAGAAAATACAAAAGTGAGCATAAATTCTTGAAACTAAGCATGATCAAGTGATATGGAACAAATATTACTTCGTAAGTTTTTTCTTCAATTTGAGACAAGCTGCTTATGACAAGTTGCACAAATGAAGAGCCAATGTATTTTGGAACAAAGACCTGTCACGTTAAGGTGAACGCTTTCACTATTGAAACCGTGGCCGTTTACGAGCCGCCACGAGTCCCTGCTTCTCATCGACAGGTGCCGTACGAGCAAGAGTGTGAGTCAACGGGAGGCATGCGAGCAGACTGCTGCGCCGGCTGTCTGGGAGGCGTGCGAGCAGACTGCTATGCAGACTCACCGGGAGGCGAGCCCTTTGACCAGGCTCTGCCACCCATGCTCGTCCCAACTGCTCCCACTTTTAATGTCGCCGGCGCTGCAATTTAAAATCAACCCCACACTACCCGTTATCACTACAATCCTCTCTCTTCCTCTCTGATTCTCCTGTCGTCTACCTCCAACTAGCCTGACCTAAACGTACGCCATGCCGCATCACGATGGTTTGCCCTTAGTGTGCCAGTTTCCTGAGGAAGACACCGAGCCGGAGTCTCAAGAACATAAGGCACTTTGGGACGAGCTTGAACTGGCCTTGCGGGAAGACGCCGCGCCTGTCCCCGCTCCCATTCCGGCTCCCGTCGCCTCGACTGCTCCAGCGCCCATCCCCGTGGCATTGATGGGCTGGGAGCCGCACATTGTCGCTGGGCTTGATCCCACGGGGTACCACGAGGTCCCCGCCGACTTTCACGCGCCCGTGCACCTGCCAGCGCATGCGCCTGCGTGTGCACTTACGCGCACGCCCGTGCCGGCGCCCGTGCACCTGCCAGCGCATGCGCGTGCGCGTGCACTGACGTGCGTGCCCATGCCGGTGCCCGTGCACACGAATGTCTCCGCCGTGCCGTTGACAGTGCCTGTCCCCATGCGGGTGCCAGTGCCCCCCTCAGTGGCATGGATGGCCGCCGTCCACCACTTCCTTGCACGAATGCCAGTCGCCTCCTCCCGCCAGTTGACTCGCTCCGAAGTCCAGAACATTTTGGCCTTCTTGAAGCTAGGCCAACGTCCAGGAGTACGCCAACAACGGCGCAAGACGCCGCCGTCGCCGTCAGTCAGTGGCCCGACGACACACAGAGCACGGCAGAGGAGCCGCTTCCCACCACGAGACGCCCACGTCGCCGCCGCCTAATCTAAATTTGCCATGAAAAATGTTCGGATTGCCATGCTTAAAATCCGAACGTTTATCATTTCCTTTTATTTTATATCGACCGTCGTATAATTTAAAGTCAGAGTCAGACTGAACGAAATGTATGGTTTGATTGATTGAATGTTCTGCTAGAGCCGTATCAAATTAAATATAAAACATAATCAAGCCACATGTATTCCTTGTCATCCAACGACCTAGACTGCTTCAATGTCGAGCGGTCAACACGTTTAGCGTGCAGTTAATTTCATGCCAAAAATAGTGCTAATCACATGACAGCACGCAAATAATATCCTAGTAGTTAATATCCGCATGCACTTAATATACTTCGAAATTAACGTGCATTGCACATACACACTGACTAGTGCTGCTAGTACGTGAAACTGGTGCCGTGACTTGTGAACGCGTCCAGATATGTTCAATGGCAACATCGCCCGCGAGTTCTTCTTGTTTGCCTGTGCGTCTAAACGTAGAAGGGGAGGAGAGAGAGAGAGCACACATGGAACCCACCAGTAAGTGAAGGCGAATAGTACTAAAAATAATATTACATGTTATCCAATAATTAGGCTGTGGTAATATAAAAACATTATGTGAACTAAGGGGGTACAACAAACATTGCTATTCTACGAATGTTGCCTATTGACGTGTGACTTGAAGGCCTGGTCGCATGTTCGATCCTCGTCCTTTATTTTTTAATTTGTATATGGGTCCAAATTTGTTTCATGACATGTGGGCCCCTCGGTGTGTAGTTTGTAGCACTTTAATTTGTGGGTCGAAATTTGTTCCATTCCAAGTGGACTATCGGTGTAGCTTATTTATAATAATTAAAGAGAAGAACATAGTTTTTTCAATAATACCATGGTGTGACATTGAAGGCGAGAAAGGAAGTGCGAGAGAGCGATGACCGAGCCAGAGGGAAATCAACTAGGGGAGTTGTGTGGGTTGCAACGGTGTTCGGAGTAGTTGTGGGCCGAATGCTATGAAAATATAATCTAAACCGACCAGAATAAATGCCTACACAAATTAATCCAAGGTTGGAGTGCCCCTCGCAATGTAAATAGCTCCGGCTTTGCGAGGGATGGAGAGGTAGTAGCTTCAACGCGTGGAAGATACGGTGTGAGAAAGCAAGGTCAAACGAGAGACATATAGATAGAGAGACAAAGTGAGTGTGGTCCGACATTCATTGAACAAATATATATGCTCTGGAGAGATATTGTCCGATTGAGCTTTTTGGCAAGGGTGAGGGCTGTAAGATAGAGCTTGAGAGATGACCCAATCACAGACGTGTAGATATATTTTGTGTGTGGGAGGAAGCAAGGTCAACCGATCACATAGGGTCGCCGTGCGATTGAAAGAGTGAGATGGGTTGGAGAGAGTGACCTAGATAGACGATGTACGTGAGAGAGTATACAATGTGAATAGGTCGAAATGGGCTCAAACATGGTGATATTTGTTCGAGAAAGAGCAAGGTCAATCGAGACATACGGAGAGAGAGAGAGAGAGATTGAGTGAGCGTGGCCCACCATGAGGTTGAAAGAGTGGCGGCGGCTTGGATGGACTAACCTAGATAGACAATCTGCGTGAGAGAGTATAGAGTGTGTCGATCGAGGCCCGAACAGGGAGATATATCATTTGTGTGTGAAAGAAAACGAGGTTAAACGAGACTCAGATAAAGAGAGCGAGATAGAGCGAGTGTGGCCCGCCGTGCGGAAGAAAGAGCGAGATAGTCTCAAGGGAGTGTCCTAGATATACAACGTGCGTGCGTGCGCACGAGAGGTTGGGGGGGTTAGATAGGCAATGCATGTATTTAGCACGAGAGGGTGAGAGGGAGAGGGGGGAGAGAGAGAGCTCGGCATGGGGTGCAATGGTGGGTGTGTGAGGTAAATACATTTGGTAACAGAGTGGAAAAAGGGCTTGTGTAGTTGAGAGACTTAGAGATCGAAACATG
>NC_057800.1:259804865-259805558 GCF_018294505.1 Triticum aestivum
TTCGAATATGAGGCTTAATATCGTTGTTTCAATTCAGTGTACATTGTAAGATTTAAACCGAGGACCAGGCATACGGGTAAGTATTTCGAATTTGTGTCATACTAAGTTTCGAAAAGTTGACATTGACTCAGTTTGTTGTGCTATTTTGTAGGTCATATGTTTGAATCCGTCCAACGGTTTTCTCACTACCATGGTGTTCATCATATACATATGAATTTGTATTAAAAAGAGTAGCATGGATAAAGTGACATGCGAAATCCATGTTAGAATTAGAGATCGCTACGTGACACACACTCTAATTCAAATAACTAACTATGTGACACACACTCTAATTCAAATAAATAATTATGTGACACACACTCTGATCCATGTTAGCGTGGGTACCGTTTCGATTTTTTTCAAATAACTCTGCATTAATTAATTTATAGTACTCCCTCTGTTCACTTTTATAAGACCATACAGACATTTCAGACAATGTGCAAAACAATTCATTTTAAGTTGTCTGAAACGACTTACAAAAGTGAATGGATGGAGTATCTCATTTTGAATGACTAATTATTGCAAGGAAAACACGGTCATGGTAATACATACAGATTCGTTTGCAAATGAAAGAAGATTCGTTTACCTTCTCAAATGTAGGCGCACCAGGCAGACCAGGGTCGTGTCGGGGTGGACGCTAGTTCGGTGCCTTAA
>NC_057800.1:259805650-259806171 GCF_018294505.1 Triticum aestivum
CTGAAACGACATACAAAAGTGAACGGATGGAGTATCTCGTTTCGAATGACTAATTATTGCAAGGAAAACACGGACATGGTAATACATACAGATTCGTTTGCAAATGAAAGAAGATTCGTTTGCATTCTCAAATGTAGGCGCACCAGGTAGACCAGGGTCGTGTCGGGGTGGATGCTGGTTCGGTGCCTTAAAGGCAACTGCCTTTGGGTCACTGACATGTGGGCCAGCCACCTGTTGGGCCCACATGTCATGGACACAAAGGCAGGTGCCTTAAGGCACCGAAGCATAGTCCTGTCGGGGTGGTCGCGTGTGTCGGACGGACGCGTAGCACCCAGCCACCCACCCCCCTCCCCCCAAAAAAAGATGACGACAATATAAGTTCGCGCTTCCACGTTTTGGATTGAAATATCTGGCGGCCCCAATTCCAGCCCTGCAAAATCTCTCTTCTCCACCGTCCCCTTCCGCGCTCAGATTGCTCAAATCCCTAATTCGCTGCCAACCCTCGAATCGCCCCTCGTCTC
>NC_057800.1:259806192-259829534 GCF_018294505.1 Triticum aestivum
GATTCCATGTTTCGGATTGAAATATCTGGCGGCCCCAATTCCAACCCTGCAAAATCTCTCTTCTCCACCGTCCCCTTCTGCGCCCAGATTGCTCAAATCCATAGTTCACTGCCAACCCTCGAATCGCCCCTCGTCTCGTCTCTTTCCCCACCGTTCCCCACCTCTCTGCCAAACGACGACGACGAAGACGACGGTCGCACTTCACCACCGCACCGGAGTTACCTCATCTACACCCTCGTCTACTGCACCGGGTGGTCCACCGACAACGTCGGCCGCCGCAACCGACGTGCCTCACAGACACCGAGTTCCACCGCATCAGGTGCGCTTCACCGACGACGTCTCCCAGCTCACTGGGGCTACTTCACCGAGCACATCGTCGCACCTCCGCCCCCAAGGCCGTTGGGGCTTCACCAACGGTCTCATCCACCGCATCGTAGTGCTCCGCTGCCACTCAAGATCTGCATCTGTGCGCGGCCAGCCAACGCCAGCGCATCACCCTCAACGGCTCTGAAGTGACCCGCACTCTAGCTAGGTGAGCATGCCCAAATGCCGGCCTGAACTAGGTATCCACACATCACTCCCTTGTGCACTGTTCCTTTCACTACTTTCACTACTTTCTTAGCTTACACGCCTATGCAACTCTGACTTTAACTCTTATTTCTTCTGGAGATATCATCTGAAACAAGCAAATCCATTTTTTAGCGAAGCATGACGGTGCTACGGGATCTGGTACACATCCTGCACACCCGTATAACCTTGTAAGTATCTGTCCTCCGGTACAACATCAAGGTCGATTCCTCTTATTTGATCAACCATTCGCCGTGTCAAAAATGCACAGGGGGATGCAAGGAGCACAAGGCATGCACATCCAAGCAAGTGGTAACATGGACTTGTACATGGAACATCCCAAGCACAACCAGAGCTGCAGTGAGCCTGTACAACGAGCTAGCATAAGTTCCTGCATTTCATTTAATTCATACTGGCATTCGTGTATGATTTGTGTGAAGTGGCTGATCCATGAATTCAAGTTACCAGCGGTGAACATTTAACTTAAAAAATACGAAGGCACTTGCACTCCGGAAATCAACATAACTTGAGAAATGTGAAGCTACATGCACTTTGAAAACCAGCTAATGATCGAAAGTAGTTCAGATTATAAACACTAAATGATGCAAGCACCAAAAAACACAAAATGCAACATGGTGTACAAGGACTACAAACATGGTCTGTACCTGCTTGAATTATTCGTTCTCTGGCTGAAAATATCAAATGTAATTGCACGTATAACCAGTGCGCAAACTGCATATCAATATATCTATCCTGCACAAGTATGCCAATAGTTTCAAACAACAGATTATAAAAGTATTTATGCTATGTTGTCGTGATACGGGGACTTTCTGGTAGATGGCCTCGACGTTTCCTCAAGCTATGAAAATGCACTATAATTTGCTTGTCATCAATGCCTGCAAATCTCTGCCTCTCTCAACATAGTAGATCATCATTAGACACTAAATCCTTCAATGAGCTTGCAGAATGCTTGCATTAGATCCCTCATTAGACACTATATGTTCATCACCAGGAGCATGTAAAATGTTTGCATCAAATCCTTCATTAGCAGTTTGTTCATTAGACACTTCAGGCTCAAGAACAACATGAGCTTGTATGTTTGCACCGGAAACTTGACTAGATACATCAGATTCAGTCCGTTCAGTATTGATTGGGGGAGTTATAAAATAAGTAGAAATTGGTTTCATTTTCTCATAGATTCCCTACATACAAGAAGTTTTACAACACCGTCAGGTTGAACTATTGGCCAGAAATTGAAGAGTTGAATTAGATATAATCAGGGATGTGATGTACCTGCTCGTTGTGCATGCTACTCTTGCAAGCTACGACCGTCCGTTTGCGCAAGCTCGATGCCATGCCCGTGCTGCCGCGGCTACCTCCCACGCAGGCTACACCCAGGGTTGGATCTTCATCTTCTTGTCCTTCCGTTCGCTTGAAGCCTGGCGCCCGCCATCCAACGAGGGCGCGAGGAAGTGTTGTGTCGGTCTGTCCAGCGGCAGCTAGGTTAGGAGCGAACCAGACTGGAGGCTGGAGTGAATGAATTGGGATTTTTCCTGCTATCGATCGATATGGGAGGCGCTCGTTTGGGACGTGAGCCTGCTATAGGGCCTGCCTTGCACTTATGTTATTGGCCCATCCAAATTGAAACATTTTTCTTCATTTTTTACATTTCCTGCTCGTGCGTTGGGACGAACAAAACTAGCATGGGCCAACCTGGACGACTCAAACTAGGTGCACACTTTCCAGCCACCTGAGGCGGCTGCCCATACCAGCCCCTATGGTCGCGTCGCCCCTTTTGCGTGTATGATTGGATAGTGAAATTTTTCCAGTGGCGCTTTTGATTTACCCACAGAATGGTTGAATTGCTTGTTTCTATGAACTGAGTTCGCCAATAATGTGAAGGATGCCAGTCTTTTCATCCTATTGTAGATTGCTTAGATCTCGATATGCCAAAATTAATCGCATGAAATATACAGTAAAAGCCAGTGTGATGTGTTTGGCTACAACTAGTCTGACTACACGTCCTCATATAGCATATCAAGGGCGCACCATCTTACCAGATTAACCATTCGACTTACCCATGCAGTGTGTGAAGAAAGAAGTATTGGGACTGCGTATCCAAGCAATTGATGCCATGGACTCCTTCGTACAACCTTGTAAGCAAAAAAGAAGTTGCAGTGTGCCTGTACAAAGAACTAGCGTAAGTTCAGTTACCTGCTTCTCGGCATTTTAGTTAGCCTCTTATTGCAAAATTGTTCAATTATGTTGCTTGGCTTAATTTACTTTGCTATTGATTACATAATGGCACAGCATGTTAATCATATTGTAGACTGTGCCTATCTGTGTGTTTGATACTTACTGTTAAGAATTACCTGTTTGCCTTAACTTAAATATCTACTTATTTGTTTAACTGCTTTGCTGCTGCAACAGCGGGTTACAATGATGTTAATAACTACTTTTCAGCATCCAATTGAAACTCTTTAATTCCATGTTTGTTTAACTGGTTTGCTGTTATAACTCCCACTTGAGATGTTTTGCTAACTTCAACTTTTCTGAATCCAATCGAAACTTTAATGGCAAAATAGGTTAGCCCAAGATCAAGGAGCGAGGTCCCCATGGACGTTGCATCATCCCACAGAAGTGGCACCGGCCCAATCGTGCATTATGAATTGCCAACTGCTGATGCTCTAGAGGCTAAACTAGTGGTAGAAAGAGATTCTGCTTCTGCACTTAGAGATGAAGTTGACATGTTGAGGTAGCAAACAGCACAATCACAAGCAGTACTCAAGACAACCATTAATTATTTGGTGGATTTCAAAACGAAGCAAGCTGAGACTGACCAGATTGTTAAGGTCCTGAAGGAAAAAAGGAAATTAAATTCCTACTTGGTAAATCATAGGCAAAATGTTCTTTCCATAGTTGAATAACCTTTGTGTTGTCTGTTCATTTAATCAATCAAACCATTTGTTTTAGAGATCATGAAATAATTGTTTTTTTTGGTTTGTAATTTTATTTGAGCACAAGTCTGTATTAATTGATAAGACTCGGAGACATTTCATTTGGATTGCTGTGCCAAACCTACAAATATGCCAATCAGGCTGAATGTGCATTCAGCAATAGTAGTAGTATAGATGGACCATAAGTGGCACGCATCGGAAAGGGCCAAGATGTTGGCTAAAAAAAGGATGCTGTTGTAGCCAAAAAAAGTACAGCAGCCTGGCTTATGTATGTTAGCTGATATTATTGATCCATATACTCTATAAGTGTTTATATGTCTGTTAGTTCTGTACATTCTTGGTTGATTGACTCGGTATTTCAATCTTGATACATCACTTGTGTACATATCTAAATGGGAGTACACATTATGTTGCGTGTGACATTTTAGTTGGACATGAAGTGTTCCAAATATTCGAATTCACCTTAAACTGGATTCTAGTTTCTGAATTTGAGTATCGGCATTTGTAAACCATATTCATATATGACAGTGGAATACATCTTTGTCGTCCTTTTGAAGATATATAAAAACACCTAGAGTGATTTATAAAGATTCATATAGGAATACAAAATGGATTCGAATTTAGTTGCCAAGGTAAACGTGGATGCTTATTGTCCCAAAATTCGAAAGAAGTAGCAAAATGTCCACTCCCACGTCAGCTGCCCGAAGCCAAGTGTTTGGGAGATGGAAATTATTGTCTACCCATTACAAGGACAATCCATCGGCCTGATTTCCACTGCTCTAAATAGGGGTAGGTTAGTAACTTCAATTAGACGTGACACGACCGCCTTTGAGCCCATTCCGACACGGTGGGCGTCAAACATGGGCGGCAAAAATCATTTGATTCAAGCTCGTCCGAAAGACCTCTGTTTCTCCCTCCATTCCCCATTCATACACGGTGGGTGGCAAAACAAACTCGACTCGGCTGAAATCGATGTAGGCAAATATTTTCAGTAGGGGCAGGTTTGTAACTTCACTCAGATGTGACACAACCGCCCTACCTGTCAGCCCCGTTCATACACCGTGGGCGCCAACCATGGGCGCCAACCACCCTCTCCTCACCCGAAATCGCTCTGAGCAAATATTGGCGAGATGCGAGATTACTGTCCTATCGCCAACCGACGAGACGTCCAAATTTTAAACGGGGGCTAAGTTCGTAACTTTGCCATATTTCAGACAGGCACGTCCCAAAAACATGGTTCCCCGTACCTCTCCCTCCATTTTCCCATTCATACACCGTCCGCGCTAGAACACCCCATCCCCACACCAGCCTCCGTCTGCCACCCCATCCATCGCCGCCGTCCTCCACCACATCCATCGCCACCGCCCTCCACCATGCCGGAGCGCCTACCAAGACTGCATCGTCCACTGCTAGAGATGGACGTTTCTCATCCATGGCGACGGACCAATAGCCTTGCATCGCGTCCTCTTGCTTCATCGGCACCGTCGTCCTCTTTGTCGGGGCCGCTCCCACGACCTTCTCCTCCACCGCAACGGGACTTATCCCCCAATGCACCCGTCTACTGTCGCAGATCTGATTCAACGCCACTGACAGCTATCGCACCCCCGATGCCTACACAGCACCGCAAGAGAGGTGGTACTTTTTATCTCCTCAACTTTTTGATCTCAACCAGAAAATAGATCTTAACTTGGTAACTCTACTTTCTTTTCAGCTCTTAGAATTTAGTTCTTAGTTCAAAGCAAACAATGGATGCTAAATATCATTTCTCCAGTTTGCAGCTTCAAATCTGCCATGGCACAGCCATAATATGGTTTAATTGATCATGCTTAGGGTTTAATTGATCATGTTGGTTCCATGGTGGTTTCTTTAATAGAAATCGGAGGGGAAACCCTCTTTTGCTAAAAAAATATGCTTAGAGTTTCCCACTTTTATGATCACTATACGATCAGAATACGTGCTTCGTGTCATAATAACACAGCTCCACCCATCATGATAAACAAGCTTAGTTGTTCAAATACAAATATGATATTATTAAAATAGAGTTGTTTAATTGGTCAGCTAAATATTCCTAAATTAGTTTCGAAAATGCATGTTCGCCGCTCGGGTGTGTATCTCTACATGGTGCCCACGGTGGGCCGGCCCACCCTGGGATTTTGGGTCATCCCAGGCCGCGATTCCCCTCTGTTCTGCTGCACGCTTCCGATCTCTACTCGCCCCCAGCCGCCTGCCTCACCGGCGACTTGCCGTCCCCAGGCGGCATGACTCTAGGAGGAGATGCCGGACTAACAGGAGGCCAGGAGCCGCTCGCCCAACAGCGTCACCACTTCTCGGGCGCGCTGCCGTGCCTACCTTCCTAGTCCGTTCAGGGCTCAGGCGTGCAGCACCCACCAAGCCAACCCGATTTATCCTGAGATACGTCCTCAACACTGAGCAGCCACTCCTCATCACCCATTTTCTAGTTGATTCATTACTCATTAGGCAGGACTGTCATTAGGGTTTGTTGTCTGCTCGGTGCTACCTACAGTTAATGGTTCAGATGTATTTCGGTAATCTTTAGTACTCTAAAGTTCATAGGGTTTTCCAAATTCCGTCCCTCGGAACAGAAACTAGTCATTTTGGATTATTGGTCGTAGTGATATTGACCCAGATTACTACTGCAAGCCAGGTTTGTTGACAATTTTATTTGTCTTTCTTACTCATTCGATATAATATCCAATTATTCACGTCGATTAGTTGCAAACAATAAGTGCTAGACAAACTTCTTCATTCATATTTTGGACGGTCTCTGACTGCAGTTACAATTCTGCATACTTGTCCTAGTAAGCTCACAAGTAAATGATTGATTCACTACATCTATGCTTGCCTTGTCATATTTGTTGTCAATATTCTTTTAGGGTGGACCACCCTATTTCTAAATACTGGAACCATAGACATGAGTGAATAGTATTTCTCTATGTGATCTCTTCCATCATGTGTGGGTAACGAACACTGCATTGTATAGAAAGAAAGTGTCATTTCCAGCTTTTACATAGGTTTTGATCTTTTACATTGAATACAATCTGCCTACTTGCTTTGTGTCGCACTACCAACACTCCACCCTTGAAGCTATACATTACGCCACTCATAATTGCTTAGTTTATTTGTTCAAATACGAATCTCATATGATTCTAATGTTCCTACTTTAGTTTTGAAATGTGTGCCTGCCTGTTATAGAGACATAAGGGGTTTGTATTTCTGTGTGTGGTCTGGTCAGCACGGTTGGGGAGGTGAACTTTGCATATGCAGGGGTTTATAGGGAGACACTCTCCGAGTTGAATCCGCAATGCATTCCATAGATAATCTAACTACTTTTCATGTTTTCATGAATCTCAGATTCTGAACAGCATCATAATGATTATGAGCTTGCGCGCATGAAAATAATAAAGCAGAACAATGCCATGGCTGTTAAACTTGGCATTAAGGGACTAAAATCAAGTCTGGATGCAATGCAATGCAAATGCTCTCCACCTACAGATTCATGCTCAGAATATGATCCTAACAGTAATTCTGAGCTAGAGGGAGACCTAAGTCAATGTAGCTCCCCAGTGGAGGAGTCAGAGGAAGATGCCCTATCTTATTCACCCATCAAGGTACTTGCTCTAACTTTCCAAGCCTACATTGCTCGCACATATCTTGCAACCGATGCTTTGCATTGCTTCTACTTTATTGAACTGCCATTAGCTTAGTTTACACATCGTGTATGTGAATACGCCCTGCCTATCCATTTTTAGTACATATTCCATCTGTCATCATACCATATTTATCCATTCAAATGTTGTTCTTGTGTATCAGACGTTCAAAAGGAAGAGGGCAATTGCTGATCGTGGAGGAGCACAAGCAAAGTATTTGGAAAAGGTAGTGGCACCTGATAAATCAAATAGCCCATTAGGTGTAGTTGCAATATCACCTGACCCACAAAATACCCCAACTCTAGCAGACTCTAGCCCTACTACACTGGTCATTTCTGATGCCCCAACTCAACAGACCCCAACTGCAGCAAACAATATGATTATGCTAGTTGACATAGCACGAGTTGTACGATGCAAAACCCCCATTCCAGCAAAGAGTACACCAAATCCAGTTGCCAAATCCCTTTTCGAACCAGAGAGAGCCCCAATTGCAGCAAATAAGACCCCTGTTCCATTTCTTCCCAGTTTAGAAGACGAAGCTTATGTTGTTGTCAGGAACTTTGTGCGCATCTTTCCTTCATGGAAAGATTATACCGCAGACACAGAACAATTTCCAGTCTTCCTCCGCAACTTACGCGTAAGTAATGTACTAATGTTATTCATGGTCATTACTGCATATGTTTCTGCTGACAGAAGACACAAGATTTCATTCTTTTAAATAGGCGAGGAGCAAACTGGATTGTGATGACGAGCAATGGTTGGTTGCGCTTTTCAATCACTCGTTGATGAAGTATTGTTCCTACCTGAGGTAAGTGCACTTTGATGGCAAGCCTCTGAACGAAATTTCTGTCAAGTCTCCGGTGCTACATTTATCCGACGGTGACTGGAATAATCTTGTTACACATTGGTCTCGGCCGCAGCATAAGGTACTGTCTATGATATCACATCACAATTTGAACTACATTTCTGCATTTGCCTTAATGTCTCACTTGTACGAAAACTGTTAGCCGAAGAACATTCGTTCTCAAGGGACCACAGAATCTCGCAACTATACGGCACACTGTTTTGCTCTTGTGAGTACCTCTTGCTCTGTATGACCATACTTACTTTCATAGCTGTTTGATTATGTAGCATCACTGCACATGTTAACCTCGTAATCGTCCATTTGGTGAACATTATAAGATCCGTATGGACTCTTACATAAATTTAGAATCAACCCAATTCTTTTGAAGAGGTTTAGCTCTGCAGTCCTCTTGTAAGGACTGAACGTGGTCTATCACTGTACTTACATTAATAGCTACTCCCTCCATCCCATAATATAAGAATGTTTTGTACAGTACACCAGTGTTCAAACACTCTTGTATTATGGGAAGAGGGATTGGTTCATTTTGTAGCATTCTGCATCTTATCTCCCTCGCCCACCATTTACTAAAAAAGATCAGATCTATATTTAATCTTACCAACAAGTAGAATACACAGACAATGCCAGTGCAGAAGTGTAGCTCATTGCTCTTGTCAGTACATTTTGTCCTGTAACACTTGTACTTCCAGGGATTGGTAGTTGATTATGTAGCATCAATCTGCATCTTATCTTCATTATCCTCTATCCCTTCCAGTATTATCATATCTATAATTACTCTCTACAAAATGTAGAGTACAGGCAATGCTTATGAAGAAGATTATGTGCTGAAATTCTTGAGTTATCCTTCCCTTGACATGGGGAAGGGCATTATAAAGCCGGTGTTAACTGTTAATGTAAGTCAGTCCTTCTAAAGCCTTTATCCTCAACTGCTGTTTAATTTGCTCATACTCCCTATCGTTTACCGCTGTTTAGTTTGTCGTTTCTACCAAAATGCATGTTCGTAAGAACCGTAAGTTCTAAGTTTTACTTGTAAAACCAAATTCCTTATTCATACCATGCACATTACTTAATACTCCCTATATGTATGCTTGTTTTTGTGGATCTATAATCTAATGCGTGGTGAAGCAGCCCACGTTTGCACCTTACCATCTCCTGTTTTATCTTACTGATGTGGCTGATGATATGAACAACATGCCATGCACATTATCCAAAATAGATACAATGATTTTCTTTGCCCTTAATCTATGCTTGTTATGTTGACATGGTAATCCAGTAGTGTGGTGAAGCTCCCCGCATTATGAACAATGCCAAATTATGCTATTGATTTTGAACTTACTCTTTATTTTCTAATTTGAAATTGGATAGAATTGACAGAACAGTTATCATCTTTGTTTATACACGTGCAAAACCTGTCATCTCTCTGCTTTGTTTCAGGGTGATATGCCTGATGGCATGCACAAGTCTGCTGAAGGCTGTGAGACAAACCCAACATATATTGCAGCAAAGAAGGCAAAACATCTTGAAGATAGCGAGACAACCCCGAAGTCTTGTCTTGATGCAGTGTTCAAGTAACTTGAGACTAACAGTCAGACAAGCTCACAGAATTTGTTGTCTGAATCAGTTCGACTTCTTCAGTCCCAAGTTCTAGCAGAAAGGCATTCTGCAACTCAACTTCGACTTGAAGTCCTATCTCTAAGAAAGATTGCGGAGAACACCAATGAGAACCTCATTGCTAAACAGCTACACCTAGAAGCTATGACTGACATGCTAGGCCGGTCTCATAGCCTTGCTCAGCAGCTTGCGCAGCAGTTCCCCCACAAGGCTAACCTTTCTTGAACTTTCTTGGAAGTGGTCTCGGTTCAGTATTATTTTGTTACGCTGCAATGGTGCCCACTTTTTGTAATCTGCTTCTTCGTTGCGCTTTATGATCACTGGTGGCGAACTTTGATGCCCAGTGGATGTAATATACCTTAAATCCTTTATTGTATAGTGTAGGTTTATTCTTAGTTACTATGCCATAATTTATTTATTGTATAGAGTAGGTTTGTTCTTAATTCCTACTAGTTACTGCCATCATTCGCTACCAGAAAAAAATCAGATGTAGTCGACCGGACTGAAACATTCGACTCTAACGGGCAAGGTTTTTAGCGGGCCACAATTAGGCCGGCCTGTGTCTTTCTTGGGCCCGAATGATTGGGGCCTTCGCACATTGCGCTAGGCCCAAACTTACACCGGCCTATATTTTAGTTGGGCCTTTTGTCGACCCAGTGCTCAGTTTGGCCCAGGTAGCGTTGGGCCATTAATAGGCTGAATATTGTACTGGCCTGTTACGGCCGAGATGAAACCACGGGCCTTTAGCAGGACAAAATGCATGTTGGGCCTCACTTTTCACTAGTCGTCGACGGGCCTTCAGCTGGCCGAAATGTAGACCGCGCCAATTTGGGCCCAGTTAGCTCACGGGCCGTTACCAGTCCGAAACATATCTCGGGCCTTAGTTGGCCCACTGATATCATGGGCCTTTAAGAGGCCGAAAGCTTAGCACAGGCATCAACGGGCCGAATTATGCGACAGACCTTTAACAGGCCCAAAGTCACCTTGGGCTTAACTGTTGCCACCTTTAGCACGGGCCGTTAGTGGGCCCAATGTCCCGTCAGACCATATATGGCCCATGGGCAGCACGGGCCATTCCCAGGCCGAAAGTCACACCGGGCTGAAATGGGCCAATGTCTACATCAGGCCTCTAAAAGGCCGAAAGTCACTGGGTTGTAGTTGGGCCCAAATATTGGATGAACAATGAACGGGCCAGATCTAGCTTCGGGCCGCAAATGGGCCCAAATATTGGGCGAACAATTAACGGGCCAGATCTGGCTTCGGGCCGTAAATGGTCCCAAATATTGGGCGAACAATTAACGGGCCAGATCTGGCTTCGGGCCGTAAATGGGCCTTTATTAAGCAGGTCATTATTGGGCTGGCCCACTAGTACCTGATTAAGTTCTACGGGCCTTTGACTGGGCCGGCCTTTTTAACCTATATGGGCCTCTGTTGGGCCCAGCCACGTGTCGACGTATCATAGGCATGTCTCCTCCAATGGACGAGCAACATCTGGCCAACTGATGAGCTGACAGGTGTTCCCTTCAGCCAATCAGAATTTTACACGTGGAAATTTCCCATTGGTCAGGGTTGTTAACGGGTTATCGGATCCAAAATCCGACCCGATAGCTGAACGGTGTTTCGTTACGGTGGGTGCCACGTGTCGGTCACCCTTGATGAAAGCACTTCTGTGACGCGCAATTTATCGTCATGGAAGTGGACACTTCCGTGATGATAATTTTGGTAATGTCATGGAACACTTCTACGATAGCACATGTATGACTATCTTGATTCTGTCATAAAATCGTCATGGATGTACATGCATGACAAAAAACGCGACCTACTGTGACAAACACGTATCATCACGGAAGTGTATTTTTTTTGTAGTGATTAGATCTGCATCTAACGGCTGTGAGGTAAGTTGTGGCATGCAACAATAGCCCACTTCTCTGCTCCAATTTGCAGAAGACCCCTTATTATCTTGAAAGCCACCACATCCCTCTCTCACCTCATCAAAACAGCTTGAGAAATATATTTTGAGTGAAAAGTAATCTATTTTTAGTGGTATATATGTATATCAAATGATACGTCTCCGTCGTATCTACTTTTCCAAACACTTTTGCCCGTGTTTTGGACTCTAACTTGCATTATTTGAATGGAACTAACCCGGACTGACGCTGTTTTTAGCAGAATTGCCATGGTGTTATTTATGTGCAAAAACAAAAGTTCTCGGAATGACCTGAAACTTCACGGAGATTATTTTTGAAAATAATAAAAAATACTGGCAAAAGATCAAGACCAGGGGCCCACACCCTAGCCACAAGGGTGGGGGCGCGCCTGCCCCCCTGGGCGCGCCCCCCCTACCTCGTGGCCCCCCTGGAGCTCCTCCGACCTCAACTCCAACTCTATATATTCGTGTTCAGAGAGAAAAAAATCAGAGAGAAAGATTCATCGCGTTTTACGATACGGAGCCGCCGCCAAGCCCTGAACTCTCTCGGGAGGGCTGGTCTAGAGTCCGTTCGGGGCTCCGGAGAGGGGAATCCATCGCCATCGTCATCATCAACCATCCTCCATCACCAATTTCATGATGCTCACCGTCGTGCGTGAGTAATTCCATCGTAGGCTTGCTGGATGGTGATTGGTTGGATGAGATTTATCATGTAATCGAGTTAATTTTGTTAGGGTTTGATCACTAGTATCCACTATGTTCTGAGATTGATGTTGCTATGACTTTGCTATGCTTAATGCTTGTCACTGGGCCCGAGTGCCATGATTTCGGATCTGAACCTATTATGTTTTCATCAATATATGAGAGTTCTTGATCCTATATTGCAAGTCTATAGTCACCTACTATGTGTTATGATCCTCCAACCCCGAAGTGACAATAATCGGGACCACTTCCGGCGATGACCGTAGTTTCAGGAGTTCATGTATTCACTATGGGTTAATGCTTTGGTCCGGTCCTCTATTAAAAGGAGGCGTTAATATCCCTTAGTTTCCGCTAGGACCCCGCTGCCATGGGAGGGTAGGACAAAAGATGTAATGCAATTTATTTTCCATAAGCACGTATGACTATATTCGGAATACATGCCTACATTACAATGATGAATTGGAGCTAGTTCCGTGTCACCCTAGGTTATGACTGTTACATGATGAACCGCATATGGCATAATTCTCTATCACCGATCCATTGCCTACGAGCTTTCCATATATTGTTCTTCGCTTATTTACTTTTCCGTTGCTATTGTTATCATCACTACAAAATACCAAAAACATTACTTTTGCTACCGTTACTTTTGCTATCGTCACCACTACTATCATATTACTTTGCTACTAAATACTTTGCTGCAGATATTAAGTTTCCAGGTGTGGTTGAATTGACAACTCATCTGCTAATACTTGAGAATATTCTTTGGCTCCCCTTGTGTTGGATCAATAAATTTGGGTTGAATACACTACCCTCGAAAACTGTTGTGATCCCCTATACTTGTGGGTTATCAAGACTATTTTCTGGCGCCGTTGCCGGGGAGCATAGCTCTATTCTTTGAGTCACTTGGGATTTATATCTGCTTATCATTATGAAGAACTTGAAAGATCCAAGAACCAAGATTTATCCCTCAACTACGAGGGGAGGTAAGGAACTGCCATCTAGCTCTGCACTTGATTCACCTTCTGTTTTGAGTAAGCTTGCGACACCTAAACCTGCTTCTGCTATTAATTCTGATATGTCACATATTATTGATAATGCCACTTCTGCTATTCATGATACTTATGATGAATCTACTTCTATACCTGATACTACTGTGCCACTTGGTGAATTTCTTCATGAACAACTCGCTAGGGCTAGAGAGAATGAAATTATTGAAACTGATAATACCGATGAAAGTGATTATGAAGGCTCTCCCAATAAATATGTATTACCTGTTGTGCCTGAGGGCTATGTTATGAATGAAGAAACTAAAAGAGACTTTCTTGCTTGAAATGATAGAAGCAATCTTAAGAAACTATTAGCTAAGCTTAAACAAAAAACTCTGAATGCTAGAATGAAATATGATCCTCCTTATGTTACTTCACCTATCTTTGTTACTGATAGGGATTATGAATTCTCTATTGATCCTGATATAATTACTTTGGTTGAATTTGATCCTTTTTATGGCCATGAATCTGAAACTGTTGTGGCACATCTTACTAAATTAAATGATATAGCTACCCTGTTCACTAATGATGAGAGAACTCGCTACTTTTATATTCTTAAAATATTCTCGTTCTCAATAAAGGGTGATGCTAAGATATGGTTTAATTCTCTTGATCCTGGTTGTGTGCGTAGTCCTCAGGATATGATTTATTACTTCTCTGCCAAATACTTCCCTGCTCATAAGAAACAAGCTGCCTTAAGGGATATATATAATTATGTGCAAATTGAAGAAGAGAGTCACCCACAAGCTTGGGGGAGGCTTCTCCAATTACTTAATGCTTTGCCTGATCATCCTCTTAAGAAAAAATGAAATACTTGATATCTTTTATAATGGACTAACCGATGCTTCCAGAGATTACCTGGATAGTTGGTGCTGGTTCTGTTTTCAGGGAAAGAACACCGGATGAAGCTGAAATTCTATTGAATAATATGTTGAAAAATGAAAATAATTGGACACTTCCTGAGCCAACTCCTGAGCCTATTCCTAAACCAACACCAAAGAAAAGGGGTGTTCTATTTCTTAGTCCTGAAGATATGCAAGAGGCAAAGAAATCTATGAAAGAAAAAGGTATTAAAACTGAAGATGTTAAGAATTTACCTCCTATTGAAGAAATACATGGTCTTAATTTACCGCCTACTAAAGAAACACATGGTCTTTATAACCCGACACAGGTAGTAAAGGTAAATTCTCTCTATAAATATGATAAAGTTGAAATCCCATTTACTAAGTTTGCTAGCCCATGCTTAGATGAGTTTGATAAATTTATGGTTAAGCAAGAAGACTTCAATGCTTATTTTGGTAGAGAAGTAAAACGCAGTGCTGATATGCTTGAACACTTGAGTGATTATATGGCTAATGTCGAAGGTGAACTTAAACTTATTAGTAAACATGCTTCTATGATTACCACTCAAGTAGAACAAGTACTTAAAGCTCAAAATGATTTGCTCAATGAATTAAATAGTAAGAATAAGGACTATGATGTTAGAGTGGCTACTAGAACTGGTAAAATGACTCAAGAACCTTTATATCCTGAAGGCCACCCTAAGAGAATTGAGCAAGATTCTTAGAGAAATAATATAGATGCACCTAGTCCTTCTAAAAGGAAGAAAAAGAAAAATGATAGGACTTTGCATGCTTCTGGTGAACCTATTGCTGAAACACCTAAGAATCCAAATGATATTTCTATCTCTGATGCTGAAACACAATCTGGTAATGAACCTGAAACTAGTGATAATGTAAATGATAATGTTCATGTTGATGCTCAACATAGTAATAATATTGATATAGAAATTGAACCTGCTATTGATCTTGATAACCCACAATCAAAGAATCAACGTTATGATAAGAGAGACTTTGTTGCTAGCAAACATGTTAAAGAAAGAGAACCATGGGTTGAAAAACCCATGCCTTTTCCTCCAAAACCATCTAAGAAAAAGGATGATGAGGATTTTGAGCGCTTTGCTGAAATGATTAGACCTATCTTTTTGCGTATGCGATTAACTGATATGCTCAAAGTGAATACTTATGCTAAGTACATGAAAGAAATTGTTACTAATAAAAGAAAGATACCGGAAGCTGAATTTTCCACCATGCTTGCTCATTACACTTTTAAGGATGGAATACCTAAGAAGTAAGGATATCCAGGAGTACCCACTATACCATGCTCCATTAAAAGGAATTATGTTAAAACTGCTTTATGTGATCTTGGAGCCGGTGTTAGTGTTGTGCCTCTCTCTTTATATCGTAGACTTGATTTAAATAAGTTGACACCTACTGTAATATCTTTGGAAATGGCTGATAAATCAACTGCTATACCTGTCAGTTTTTGTGAGGATGTGCCTGTTGTGGTTGCAAACGTTACTATTTTAACGAACTTTGTTATTCTTGATATTCTCGAGGATGATAGTATGTCTATTATTCTTGGAAGACCCTTTTTGAATACTCCATGAGCTGTTATACCTCACTCTAGGTCATGACTATTACATGATGAACCGCATCCGGCATAATTCTCTATCACCGATCCATTGCCTACGAGCTTTCCATATATTGTTCTTCGCTTATTTATTTTTCCGTTGCTATTGTTATCATCACTACAAAATACCAAAAACATTACTTTTGCTACCGTTACTTTTGCTATCGTTACCATTACTATCATATTACTTTGCTACTAAATACTTTGCTGCAGATATTAAGTTTCCAGGTGTGGTTGAATTGACAACTCAGCTGCTAATGCTTGAGAATATTCTTTGGCTCCCCTTGTGTCGAATCAATAAATTTGGGTTGAATACTCTACCCTCGAAAACTGTTGTCATCCCCTATACTTGTGGGTTATCACAAAACAAGAGTGTTTTCTTTCAAGTTTGTGAACAAGTACTATTCTACTTTGGATCCGTCGCAACGCACGGGCACATTGCTAGTAAAAGGAAAAGGTTTGCCGCATTCGCGTCGCATCCACACACGCCCGGGAATCAGGAGTACTCCATGGCCCTTCCGGCACGCCATATAGCTAGGAAAGACATGTTGCCTAGAATTTTCACTTTCATGTGGGACCGCAGTTGAGCAAACCGACTATCGGCAAACAGCACCCGCCCGCCGTGTTGGGAAACACAAACGAGGACGGGAGATCTAGCCGTAGCATGGAACCCAAGAAATTTTGTGTCAGATGGGACTCGTTGATACAGTAGGAGCACTCTGTACTATTCTACTCTTGCTACGAAGTTTGTACTACAAGTCTACAACTACTA
Organism: Triticum aestivum; assembly: GCF_018294505.1. NCBI lineage: Eukaryota > Viridiplantae > Streptophyta > Magnoliopsida > Poales > Poaceae > Triticum > Triticum aestivum. Next base: position 259,822,777 of record NC_057800.1, read on the forward strand.
CCACTATACAACTAGGTAGGTGCGCGTCACAAAATCGTAGGAACAAAAAACGGGAAGATCTTGTTTTGGGTGATTTATCTTTTTTTCCCGTCAACATTGTATGAATAATATGATGTGGGGGGCACCCATGAAGCTTGTGTAGCTTGGTTGCATGGCTAGGAAAGGGTAGAGAAAAATAAATGGATAATGTGTTTAGAGTGCACTCCACTAAATAGATACTTTGGATCCATTGCAACGCATGGGCCGGCACATTGGTAGTAGTAAGAAAAAAAATCCGGGTTTGGCACGAGTTCGTACTGCGGGAGCACCACAAGGCCTGGCGCAGGAGTTACATTTCCCTCCCGAGGCCCACGGGACCGAGCTTTAGCAGCTTAGTGCATCGGCCTTTGAGTCAATGACATGTGGACCCTAAATTCGGCTGGCCCACATGTCATTCTCATGAAACAAGAGTGGTGGTGGGACTGCGAGCAGTGAGGCGCAGGTCGGCGGACGTGTGATGTCATGGGTTCGAGCGGCGTCGGACGAGGCTTTCCTGTTACCCTCCATACTCCGATCCGTACTTCGCACCACTAATGTTCATCCAATGATTATAATAGATTTCCTCGTGTGGGTCATATATAGCCTCAAAGAAAGGCAAACAAAGGCAGTATTTCCAGGAAATAATTTCCTGCACGAATATGTACACGCATGCAAGACCCTTTCCTTTCCTGCTCGTCCTCCTCCGGATCATCAGCTGCATTGACAATGCTGGTGCCAACGCCAGATCGTTGCAACAGGTGCCTGTGTAAGCCATGTAGCACGATGCGGCACCAGCGAGTACCACCTCCTGCACGCCAACATCAGCGTCTGGGCCATGCACATGCAGCTGCTCCCGTAGTATTTTACCTGCATGTTCGACTGCAGTACCATGCCGATCTTGGATGAGACCATGGAGCTTGTGGCCAAGAAAAGTCTCTGCCCGACCAACGCATGTCGAGGTGCTTGTCTGTTGCGACGTGCCACACGACATTTACTAGCTCATGCTCTGGATGAGCGGCAGGGTGCTGCTCCCAATCGTCAGTGGTGCGACGGAAAACGACGGCCAAGTGGGAGCTTGGACGGGAGCCAGTGATCTACCCAGGGCACATAGCTCGACTTGGGCTCGAGATTCCAACCACTTGCACCGTCCTAAGGATGTACCACTTAGCGACGAGGCTGGAATGCTGGAAGCATATAGGCATGTGCTCATGGGCAGGAGCAACCTGCTCAACAGATGTCGATTTGCGAACATGATGTACTCGACGTAGTTGAGCCAGTGAGCCCGGATGCGTTCATGCCGTCATACATTGATGCACGGCTCAACGGTGTGCGGCCACGTGCCAGCAGAGGTCGGCTATGGGGAAGCGGCATCGGTGTGGTTCGAGATGCCCAGGTAGCCGTTGTTGCGGCGGCGTTCGCGACTCAGTCATTCGAGATGAACCAGTTGGTGGTGGCCTGGCCATGGCGAGTGTGCCCTAGCTGGACCTCGGGGAGTTACGAGGCGTAGATTGACACACTGACGGGTACTACCTGTATTACAGAAGTATTCCAGCTGAGGAGTGATGCCCGGGACGAAATGTGTCACAGCCGCTGGATGAAAAATGGATGGTGCGGGAGTACGAATCGAAGTACAGGAGCGGAGTAGGCAAGTCGTGCCCAATCGGGTGTGGTTGTCGTAGAAACTTGATGGTCGCCGCAGTTCAGTTGGCCTGCATGTCATGCACACAAGGGCAGAGGAGCCATGGGGCCAAGAGGGGTGAAGCGCACGCCAGGGGACATGGTGTTGTGGGTTGGAGCGGCGTCGTGGGAATCGCGTGTGGTAGTGGTAGAAATGTGATGGTAGTCGTGGTTCAACTCCCATGGACAAGTTGTCATGTCTGCTGACACATGCATTGCATACTGCTCACTACAAGGAGCAGTAGTAGAGAAAACTTGTTCCGAAGACATGCACACTAGCGAAATAAATTATATCCACGGGCACTAGCACCCCGGACATAGTTTAATAGAAGAAGCCCACCCAGATGAGGAACCATAAATTCGACCCTAACAGGATTTGAACCCTGGCCGCAGGGTCTGCCACCGACCCAAACTCATATTTTTCAGATGCTTAGGTGCACCATATGCCGTGACACACTACAAAATATAAAAAAATAGCTCCGATTTTTTTAAACCCGTTATCTTCAAACCAGCCACACCTGTCCCTCACCTCATCAAAACATCCCGAGGAATATATTTTGAGTGAAGGATGATTTATTTTTACTGATATATGTATATCAAAACTAGAGTGTTCATATTTCAAGCCTGTGAACAAGTATTATTCTACTACTTTGGATCCATTGCAATGCACGGGCTACCACATTGGTAGTAGTAGTCTCTACTCTTATAAAAAACAGAGTTGGTGATGATGGTGTGCCTGCCACCCTGCAATATAGGCCGTCTGATTTATATCTGATGGATAGGAAGGAAACTATGGCAATTTTGCAAAAAGATTCCCACACCCCTCTCCACATTTGCAAATAAGGCCTTCCCTCATTCATCCTTTTCTCCCACAAGATAAACTACTCATACAAATACATCTTGATGTTCCATGCAACACACGGGCATCTTGGTAGTAAGAAATAAATCTCGAGTTTGGCATGAGTTCGTGCAGTGGTAGAACCACAAGGCCTGGCGCAGGAGTTACATTTCCCTCTTGGGGCCCACGGGACTAAGCTTCAGTGCCTTACTACACCTACCTTTGAGTCAATAACATGCAAAACCAATAGGTGGCTGGTGCACATGTCATGCTCCCGGAGGCAGAGGGGCGGTGGGGTCGAGAGTGGTGAGGCGCAGGCCAGGGGACGTGTGGTGTCATGGGTTCGAGCGGCGTCGTGTGAATCATGTGTGGCTGTGGTAGAAACTTGATGCTCGCCGCATTTCAGCTAGCCCACTTGTCATGAACACAAAGGCAGAGGGGTGGTGCGGCCGAGAGGGGTGAGGCGCACGTAGGGGGACGTGGTGCCGTGGGTTGCAGCGGCGTCGTGAGAATCACGAGTGGCTGTGGATAAAATGTGATGGTCATCGTACTTCAACTTCCATGGACAAGCTGTCATGTCTACTAACACATGCATTGCATACCGGTCACTGGAAGGATTAGTAGAGAAAGCTAGGCGGATAAACAGTTCCTTATAGTCAAGCGGACCTACGCTACTACTTGTTCCAAAGACATGCACACCATCGATATAGTTCATCTATATCAATATACATAGAGAGGAAATAATTTTTTTACAAGAGAGGAAATAGTTCAACCATCCATAATGCCCTGCTCCTGGTGTAGCTTCTTCTTCTTCTTCTTCTTATTCTTCTTCTTCTTCTTCTTCTTCTTCTTCTTCTTCTTCTTCTTCTTCTTCTTCTTCTTCTTGTTCTTGTTCTTGTTCTCATTTTCTATGGGAGACGGCTTCACAACAAGCTATTTGGACCTTGCATCTGTCTTGAAACTCACACGGGCATCGAGGGTAGAATATTTTATCTGCTCATATGTCAAGGGATAATTCTCCCATCCATACGACCTTAATGCCAGCGTCTCGTCACCCTTCTGAAGATTTGTTCCGAGCACAAAATTTGCTACATCAAATAGGGATGGTGTGTGTTGATCACAATCTTCTACATGAATTTTGATTCTGGTTTGTAGGTCAGCGATGCTTTTCAAATCAAGGTTGTATGGCACCAGCTTCTATTTCTCCCCTTCGATGGCTGCCCCACAGAAGTATATGTCCTCCCAAGATAAGAAATCATGGAGCTCACCTGGTATGGAGGGCGCGTGTATGATGTGGTACACCAAAACATCATCTTCGAGGCACAGCTGAAGGACGGCGCCGCGTTGGATCTTCCGAGCGACACGCTCCGTGTACTCTGCATCGAGACTGATGACCTTCATCTCTACCTTTTGGAGGGAGTTGGATACATTCTTGATGCACTTCCGAACAACCCTTGGGTGGTCGGTGACGGTGGCAACTATGCTCAACGAGCCTTCGACGAGGACATGTTGGATGCTAAAAACCTGCATCTGGATGTCTTTCGCCATTTGGAACCGCTGGACCGGAGGGCTATGGTTTGGAGAATTAGGATTAGATGGCTAGTCTAATTGAAGAAGATGATTATTTAAAGGGGCTTCGGAATTACTCCAGGAGTATGTGAAGTGGTTAAACAATGTGAATGCAGTGGGGTTTGGATGCAAATGAAGATGAAGGAGAGGTCAAGAAGCCGAGGAAAGTCGGTTCCCGATGTAGAAGCAAATGGGAGAAGTGGCCTGCATGCAGTTGATTAGATGGCTAGGTAGACTAAACGAAAAGGCTATGTGGGTAGACGAAGGAGTGATACCCATCCGTGTATGTGCCCATCCTTCTAGCGCCACATGTGCCACTGGCTAGTTGAGGTCACTCTTTCAAATCACCATGGCGAGACATTTTATGATTCCTTCTTATTTCTGCACCCCTCCTGATAGGTGGGACCTATCCAAACAAATACAAAAAAATGTGTCGTAGCTGGTTCGGATGGATATTGGCGCATGCGTGGGAGACACAACATTCTTTAGTTAAGGAATATGTAGTTATCCTCAAAAAAGAAAAAAAAACCTTTTTCACGCTTCCGCATGCACGAGAATTTGGTTCTGTGTGCAATATGGATGATACCTGCAGGATGAAGTGAACCCAGAGGCATGCTAGCAGGGGAGTCCTATTTCCGCTATACAGTACTACTCCGTAAGTTCCTACTGGTAGTAGTACAACTGTGGTACACTTGATGGTCAAAATATTATTCATATGGTCCTCACAGTGAAGTGACTAGACCCTACGACCGAGGTGACACTAGTCCAGGCGGCGTGTTCGTGTTACCAAAGTTAGCCTCACCTGTGCACTATGCAGTCACTATCACCACCGATGTATAGCATGCCCCGCCTCGTCTCCCTCTCCCCTAGAACCACTCCATCTCCATCTCTGTCTCGCTGGAGATCTTGAGGTCACTCTTCATCATCTCACTGTGCCCCCATGTACCTTTAACGCCCACGATGCGGCTATATCTCCCACGTGTCGAGGCACGACTTAGAGTTATAACCGCATAGTGGTTTTGTCGCAAGAGGGGTAGTCTTCACACAATCCCATGTAATGAACAATAAAGGGATCAAGAGAGTTGTCTTACACTCGCCACGTCACACAATACATAAATAATTCATACATCATCCAAAATACACTCATAGACCGACTTATGTCAAAACCAAATAAAAGGAAGATAAACCCTAAATGCTAGATCCCCGTTGGTCCCAACTGGGCTCCACTACTAATCACCAGGAAACGAAACATAGTAACGACCCAGGTCCTCGTCGAACTCCCACTTGAGTTCGGTAGCATCACCTGCACTGGTATCATCGGCACCTGCAACTGTTTTGGAAGTATCTGTGACTCACGAGGACTCAGCAATCTCACACCCACGAGATCAAGACTATTTAAGCTTATGGGTAGGATAGGGTAATGAGATGGAGTTGCAGCAGGCGCTAAGCAAAAATGGTGGCTAACATACACAAATAAGAGTAAGATGAGAAGCTACGCAATGGTCGTGAAGCTAGAAGTGATCAAGAAGTGATCCTGAAACTACTTACGTTCAAACATAACCCAAAACCGTGTTCACTTTCAGAACTCTGCCGAAAAGAGACCATCATGGCTACGTACGCGTTTGATGCATTTTAATTTAGTCAAGTGCCAAGTTTTCTACAATCGGATATTAACAAATTCCCATCTGCCACATAACCACGGGCACGACTCTCGAAAGTTTATGCCCTGTAGGGGTGTCCCAACTTAGCCCATCACAAGCTCTCATGATCAATGAAGGATATTCCTTCTCCCGAAAAGACCCGGTCAGTCTTGGAATCCCGGTTAAAAGACATTTCGACAATGGTAAAACAAGACCAGCAAGTCCGCTCGAATGTGCCGACAAATCCCGACAGGAGCTGCACATATCTCGTTCTCAGGGCACAACGGAAGGGCAAGCACTACTAGGAAAAGGCCTACTAGTGGCGCACCAGTTTTGCCTACTAATGGCGCACTACTGGTGCGCCACTAGTACCACGCCACTAGTATTTTTTACTAATGGCGCACCAGTGGTGCGCCATTAGTATCTGGTATACTAATGGCGCACCACTGGTGTGCCATTAGTATAGGCCATGGTGCGCCATTAGTATAGGCCACTGGTGCGCCATTAGTATAGACCACGGTGCTCCATTAGTATAGACCACGGTGCGCCATTAGTATTTTTGAATTTTGAAGGCAGGAAAATAGTAGTGGCGCACCATCTAACCCCCACTGTGCGCCATTGCTATTTTTGAATTTTGAATTTGGATCTGGATCGTGATTTTTTTTGCCCATTTTTTGCTCGTTTTTTTGCTTGTTTTTTTGCAAGATATTATTTCAAATTTTGTTCCAGTTTTTGGATCTTGTACGTTCTTTTGCCGTGTTCTTTTGCCGGAGAGGAGGAGGAGGTGACCAGAGAGGTGCTCGCCTACCTCGCCGGAGAGGAGGAGGAGGTCGCCGGAGAGGAGTTCACCGGAGCATCGAAGAGGAGGAAGGAGAAACCATGAGGGGATGGGAGGTGAGGAGTGAGGAGGAGCTCACCGGAGAGGAGGGAGGAGGAGCTCACCGGAGATGAGGGAGGAGGAGCTCACTGGAGAGGAGGGAGGAGGAGCTCACCCGAGAGGAGGGAGGAGAAACTGT